>NC_134408.1:121963475-121983475 GCF_038048845.1 Mixophyes fleayi | reverse complement strand
ACGTTGTGGTGGTGTCACCTTTTCTGCAATGATATTTTTTTATGTGGTTTTTAACTTTTACATTTTAAGTCAGTGATCAATGGTTTATTTTCATGCAGCGCAATTTCAAACTCGTACGTATATCCCCTCTCACAAGACACAACATTTATGTTAATATCGCTGTCTTGTACTAGAATGTATATAAACATTCTAAAATTGCGTCCCGATTTAAATTACATATACTAAGTTCGTTCATTTAAACGTTGCTGATACATTTTTCTGTCTCAATGTGACTTTATATAAAAATATCTACTTACAGATATCAATAAAACAACTTGCTATATGAAATATACATTGTTTACAGATCAATTTGTTTTTAATAGCTACAGTGAAAACAACATTGTTTCCATTTAAATAATATTTATTTTTCATCACCAAACACAATAAATAACATAATATACAAAGCTTTTTAGTCCTTATTGCACATTTTTAAATATTTTACAGTGAATACTTACATACACCGAATTTAAAACACGCGTTTTGTACAGATGTATTTATACATACAAGTGGGTCCACTCGACCCAACATAAATAAAATTTATGTAAATCTTACTAACAATCGCTCTTATCAATAACATAATCACGACCGAACCTGTAAACATTATTGCCCAAAAATATATTATTTACATCCATGTTAAGAGATCAGATGAAATACAGAAAATGTGTATGTTGCATAACAGTGCTAGACTCTCCCTCAATCCATAAATTAAAAATTGAATAACCTAAAATATATAGTTTGATTGACCGGTCGTGATATTACATCAACGTATCATAGATACTTTGAGATAAACAACATTTAATTCCTTCAAGTAAGACATACTCAATGTTTTTTTTTCGAGAAATACTTGTAGTTTCCCAGTTAGAAAACAATTAAAACGATACCAGGAAACAAGGACTATGTCCAGATTATGCATACAAACCTGAATGCTTCTTCTGAATAGTGGCATAGAGGGGGGCAGTGGAGGTTCCAGTGTCGTTTCAATGCTAATTCTAGAAAAAGGTAGTGTCTGTAGACGTTCTTATTTATGTCATAGGTATAGTGATTGTATTTGTGATATAGATATGGTGATATATACATACACACGGTAGATACACATACTTCAGTTTGCCCTGAAGAAAACCATTCACACACAAAGACAATACCTGTGATATAAATATATATCTGAGCTGAGATACACATCACAAGCAGTAGCGTTATTGCAATGTCAATTCTGATATATATATATATATATATATATATATATATATATATATATATATATATATGGATATGTGTGTCTTTGTGTCTACCGTGTGCCTTTTGCAGCAGTAGCACATATGATACACACAGATATATAAATAGATTCGCTTTGGGCCTGAACATGCAACTGCAAGTTCCCTCCAACCGCTCCAGCCCTTGAGAAGATCTCATTATGTGAGGAGTGAAGTGGCTCTGCGGGGAGTATTATGGAAATATGTAGGTTTGATTTAATGAGGCTGTTCACACTAGTGCAATATCAACTTTAAGGAGAAAAGTCTGCCCAGGGTGTCCGAGCAACCAAAATGAAAATTGCCTATTTTGATTATAGGAACTGTGCTTTCTTCAGCGAAATCACTTCAGGTAACGGATATAGCATTAAATAACATACATCCTATGCACCAAGAACAATGTTTTATGTACCAAGGCTCATATCTGTCTCTCCTAATGACTTCCCTTAGCGGGTTGTTAGTACTTGACAGCAGGTCTCTATGCGGGGAACTTTCTTCCAATTCTACATTCAAAGGAGGTCCATCAGAGAACATGATTGGCAATTTTCGTCATAATCTACACATTATTAGCATCAGAATTGACATGGCAATAACACTGCTAGTTTGTGATGTGCTTTTCAAAGTTCAGGGAACTCCCTGCAGGAACTGGAGTTTGAGAAAGCAAATTTGTGTTACCCAATGGTAATGTAGCCAGGCATATGCGCGGATATACCTCGTGTTACTGTGGGATATAATTAATCACGGTACCTAGGTAAACTTTTGAAACAAAAAAAATTGATATGCCCCACTTTAATGCTGTGATACATGCCCTCAAGATTCAAGTATTTTCCAGATAAAAAAGTAATTAATCAAAGCAATAAAACTCGATGGATATAGCGACCAGCCTAAAGAATAAGGCCAATAGCAAAATAAAACACAAGTATGTTACCCAAAGACAAAATAAAAATAACATTTAAACCAAAATAAAACCCATAAATTCTAAAATATATTTTTTTCAGCAGACTAAAACAGATTTTGGAAAAACCATAAATTCCAGCAAAATAAACATATGTTTGTGTTCAACTCGTATTATTTTGTTAGTGTGCTTAGTCCTTTTTTTTACAAAACAGTCCTGTTCAGGTAAACGTTTCTTACATTGTAGCTGATGTGTAATTACGGATGTGTAAATAAAATATTTGCTTGGGAGTTTTGTTTTTTAAAAAAAATCGCCCTTATTTGTTGATGATGGGACCAGTCCTCTCTGCAAGGGTCAGTGCAGGTCTGGGGGAGGGGGGTGGGAGTTCACGGTTCTGGGGCCACAGTTATCTAGCCAAAGGGCTCTCCTCTCTTTGGTCAGGTGGGGTCACCGAGGTTTTGCTAAGGACTGCCGCGGAGTAGGGGAGGAAGCTGCTCTCCGACCTCTGGGAGCCCGCGGTGCAAGTGAAATCCGAGCCCCTGCCGGCCGAGCTGAGAGCTGACGCCGCCTGGTTGCTATGACAACTGAGACAAGAACAGGGAGCGGATCCAGGGGCAGACGCTGCAGCGGCTGCCGCGGCGGCGGCGGCCGCGGCTGCAGCGGTGCTATTGATCCCGGCCGGGGATTGATATAGACCCGGGTGTCTGAAGCTGCAAAGTAGTTCCGGTCTGGAGTAAGGGTGCGAGAGGGCGCGGAATGTGTCCAAAGGGCGGATGGAGGTGGCAAAGGGTGAAGCGGCTGCCGCTGCTGCCCCGGAGGCTGCTGCGGCCGCGGCTGCTGCAGTCACCCCGACGTGGGGGTAGTAATGCAGAGGCACGTGAGAGTGGAAAGGATAAGGAAGGCTCCCGGTGGCCGCAGCGTGCGTCATCATGTAGGTGTAAAAGCTGGGATCCGCTGGGTGAGGCCAAGACATGGCCAAACGCTGCCTCTTGTCCTTCATCCGGCGGTTCTGGAACCACACCTATTACACATAAATAAGAACATATGTTTATAATTATCAATGTTCATTTTCAAGCACATGACAACAGTTTTGTAATCCATAAAATGCAGAGAGTGTTGGTGATTTGCTAACATTTCTTTCACCTTCAAGTTATATATCTTAATTAGATTAGTACACCAGCGAGTTAAACTGGTCGAGCTGCTTTTGTGGGTGTAAAAAGAGTTGCTGATAATCTGGAGAAGAACTGTCAAACTTTCTGAATACCCAAAGCGCCCCTGGATGGTCCTATGAAAATGGGAAGTTGATTGACAGCTTTTCAATATGGTGTGTGGGCTGCACAATATTTATTTGATTGACTTGTTTGGTTCCTTGCAAATTAACGATAATAATGGTAATAATATACTTTGCTCATTGCTACCACTTGTTTTTCAAGCGAAGCACACTGGGTTTTTCTTACAAACTATTTAGTTTTAATAATCTACAGAGTTCTAGTTACATACATCTCCTTGCCATATTTTCCATGTAGACACACACTTATTCAAATAGTAATAAAGAGGATATGCTCTATATAAGCAAACAGGTGTTGCAGAATAAGCTTAGGTGATGAATGGAAATGTGGATTAAAAATATTTTACCTATAACATCATACACTGAAGTATACTATATTAATACAATTTGAAAATCTATTTACTTTTCATCTCTTTACATAATCGACGCGAACATACTGGTTAATGTCACATTTAGTAAAAAGTCATGCTATTTACATGAAGTCTCGTTCCCCAAAACGACAAACATTTTAACTGTTTCATTTTAGCAAATTCTGGAATCAAACAATTATTTTTATATGTGAGTGATTAAAGTGTTATTAATATGGCCAAAGCATATTAAAAAAAAATCAAGAAGATTTTTTTTTCTCTATATATATTTCTGGCGTAGCAATAAGATTGTACCGTTCAGAAATGTATGACTATCAGTTTTTAGGTTTTATATTTTAGCCATTAAACTGCCTAGCCAGGAAACTAGAATATTTTAGTCTGCTAGCGATGATATTCTATAATTTCTGACAGCACATTACAGATTTATTGACACACATTACAGTAACACGTATAATTTACACTGTAAAATTGCTCACGATTTTCAAATACGTTTCAAAATATAAACAGCAAAAAGCCCATTAAATTACCTCTATGCATAGACTACTGTAAACTCCGTGTATTAAATGCATTCCTGTATTATATAAATCTAGTTGTTTTATACATTTTGATCTTTTGGATGTAATATTCTATATATGACTGTTCATTCTTTGCACTATATATATTGCTTACATTTTTGTACAAACGACCATACGATTGGATATTATTCAGATGTAGAATTTAACTTTGTAATGCTAATTTAAAACCGGCGTCTGTGCCATTCATTCATTTCCTGAATTGTGGACTGGTTCTTGTGATGAAGTGGGACATACAAAGTATAAGGTCTGTTACCTTGATGGTTGTCTCGGGGAGGTTGAGGGCAGCTGCCAGCTCACATCTCCGGGGCCGTGACACATAATTCTCTCGATAGAACTCTTTCTCCAACCTGGCTATCTGCTCTCGTGTGAAGGCTGTCCTGTATCGACGCACCTGGTCAGCAGCTGAGCTGGAGCTTCCCACGGGATTACAGCTATTGAGGCTGCCTAATCCAGAATTTGCAGAGGAGCTGGTGGTGCTGGCCACTGAACCACTGTCTGCAACCACACAAGCAGGAAAAGACTTTGTCAGTTATATAGATAAATACAGCAATGCCAAGCACATTGTACACTTGAACTAACAACTGTGTTTAAGTATTGTGTTGCATAACGTTTACAACAAATACATTCCATTCACTACACTCACAAATATTGTTAGAAATATACATGCTAATGTAGAATCTTTAGAATATTTACTTCTAATATCAATAACAAATAGCCCCTACTTTATATCTGATTAGGAGATCTTTATATTAATTTAAGCATTTTGGGGAAATTAAACGTTTTGCACCATTTAAATATTCCATTGGTTTCTATGGGAATCTTTATAGTTGGTTTACCCCAATTGGTATTTTTTTATACAAAGCCCTCACTAAATACAAAATGTCCATGTGTTAATAACACGTATTTTTACATCTTGTGCTGTGTTAGGAAAATAAGTGACAAAGGCAAATGTCACTTTTACTGAACATAAAGGGGAGAAAGAAATTAATCGCCAGATTTTAAAATTATTAGAATCGCTACATGAAAATTATATAAGGAAAGTAAACTGCAGTATAAAGATTTGTCGCTTACGGACAAGCCTATAATTGCGCCTTAGTACAGGAGTATGAGACAAATCAATGGTAAACAATGATATATTTGAGAGATATCTTAAAATATTTAATATTACAGACTAAACCGTTCCTAACATGTTTTGTATGTCATTGATTTCAATCGGAGAAAACAAAATAATTGATGCTTATTATCACCAGCCAAGTATATTTGTGTTTTAAGCGCAGTACCCAGTGTCTTGCTTGAAATTGTTTTGTATAGCCTCCAATATTTTCTATTAATGTGTGATCAATACACATGTGAGTTATACAACTGAAGCTTAGAAAGTGACAAAATACACAAGTCCTTTTCAAATTGTATACACCACAATTTAATACCTAACTGGCGTATGCAAACGAAAATAACATAAAAATATGGTTTAATTTTTTTTTTTCTCCTCTCTTAGTTTTATGACCATTGTTACACATCTGAGTAGTAGTAGAAATGTGATCATTATGCTAGAATCAAATGAATTTTACTTTAGAATGTATATATATGTTTCTAAATTGGTGCTCACGTGTTTCACCTTTTCGCATTCAGGGAAAAAAATGAATTTGAACTAAATCTGCAAAAGTGAATCTAGTTTAGCTTCATGTTGAAGTGCTTAGATGCTGTGCATCCTATACAGTGATATTGTTTGGCAGGTACTAACGTGTGTTGTCATCTTTGCAGATGTTACTAATATAATAATATAAACAAAATAGACGTCAGTCTAAGCTTGCAGGAGAGGTGCAGGTAAAAACGTACCTTTGTTGATACTGTCTTTTAGCTGGCTGCCACTCAGGCTGTTCGGGGATCGCAGGGATGAGCACCCCACCTCTACATCACTGTTCATATCTGCTTCTGAACCAACTTCAGAATACTGGCTCAGCTTCTTCCCTCTGTCAGACCCGGAGATGTCTGAGGCGTTGTTAGTTTCACTGTTAGGGTGAGGGATGCCGAACAAATTGTCTATTTCAAATCTGCCTTTGCTAGCGATGTCCCCTATAGATCCATGCATGGAGGAAGAAGTTAGTCTAGGACTCAAGCGAGCCGTATGATGTGCATTTTCCAAGGCCTCTAACACAGCGTTCCCAGCTGAGTCGGATAAATTGGAAAGCCTTTTGCCTGTGGTTGGGCTGTGCAGACCTCTTTCCATTAGAATCATCTCTTTTCTTATCCTTTCCATCATCTCAGCTTTGTGCAGAAAAAAAAAAATAAAGTAGAAGGGTTGGTGCTGTAGTAATGATGATCTGCCTGCAGCAGGGGCCAATTCACATTTAGCCTGGCAGTGTCTCTAAATATTATCTTCTTTTTTTTGCGTTGCGTAAAAATTGTGGGATGCCAAAGCGATGGAATGACTGGTCAAAATGACCCATACATCCTTCCCAGCCAGAAATGTCATTCATCAAAAACTAGGGCTCGTCATTAAGGTATGAATGACGCTGTTGAATAATCATTTATTGTAACAGTTTTATAAGCAAATAAATACAGGCTCCTGTCACTTGGCAGTGAAGGCGGGTTCTGAGCAGACAAATATATCCAGGTAGAGAGAGAGACAAGGAATGAACTGTTACGCTCTTGATCAGATCTTGCTTCAATTGCTGTGGGGTTTGGCCTCTGGGGTGAAATTGACAGTCTGATTAATAAAACGAGCTAAGCAACATTTCCCGTTCATTTAAGGGCATCATTATGCTGATTTTTGTTTTGTTGGCTTTAAGGTTCTAATGATGTTGGCTTTCCCTTTTTTTCGACGAGTAATTCAGCATTTTTGTAACGCTAAAAAGTGCTTTTTAATCCTCAGTAAAAACTGACCAAACAAAAAGGTGCATCTACATTTTATTTCTACCTAATATGATGGTTGTATTAAATTTCCAAATTAACACTGTTGTTGTTATTTTCACATATCTTTTTGGATGTTTATTTCATTTTCAGCAACTTTGTCCATTGCCTCTTTGTATTTACAATAATAAAGTGTAACCTTTATTGTACAACATAAGCAAGCCCATTTATTCTGGTAAATATTTTTCTCAAATAGTTGCCAATTACCAATAACCGTTATTATTCTATTTTTAAGTGCTACAAAATAGGCTTATGTATGCTTTTTGTTTAATCTTGTTGAGTAACCCACATACATTTGAATATATCTCTCGCACTGTCATCTTAATAGGTAATAAATAAAGAGGTCTTAGCAGACGCAATGATGCTTTGATTCAATATGTACGAATAACTTACTAATCAGGATCGGAAGAGTTCACTAATTTTCTCTGTCTGTTTTAAAATGAGGTCTCGTTTGAGTTTGATGATGTAACTGCTGCAAAGATGTTTGTTAAATATTTACGTTTTTCATGCTATAGTATAGAATAGACATCAGAAAATAGAGTGATGTTCCTAGATGCCTTTTGACAGCACTTAAAGAGAATATACATGGTCAGTCCCAGAAAATACAGCCGTTAGTCGCTGGAAATCCTGGGGAACTGAGATTATTGTTGTTGAAGTGGCCACTTGAGTCATATTTAATTTCCAGTGTCTGTTGATTTAAAAGGAAGACACCAACTATCTTATCGCTGTCGTTTGGCGCCCCCATCAGTTTGAATTTAAGTATTGCTGTGAGTATCTCAAAATGTTTGTTAGGGTATAAAATATGATCTAAGGTTAACAAGTTTATTCGTTTCGAAGCGTTTTTAAGAGAAAGTATACATTAAAATGTATATATCCCACAGCAAACATAACAATTCATTAAAATCCAATTGAAACAGCAGACATTTTAAGAAAAATCAAAAGTATACATTTGACAATATGGCCAACTCTTTATTAAGTTTATTACATTTAAGTGTAAAGATATTGGGTTTAATGGTGAGTTAGGAGCAAAGCGAAAATAGGAGTACATTTGCTCTAGGATGAACCATGTTACAATGTAAGGGATTCAAATTAATTTATTTTTTGCAAGCATGGAAGATACTAGCTGCATTTTCCTGTAGCACACAAATGATTGATAGCTTTATTTTTACACTGAAAATTAAAGTTGATCTACGACATAACCCTATCCCAAATATAAAACTGCCCCCCTCATTTTAAATTTAGCCCCCCCCCCCCTCCAATGCAACATGGTTTTGCCAAGGAGCAAATTTGCTGCTTTATTTTGCTTTGCTGTCTTAACCCAGCAAATCAAGACCATAGTTGGGTAACAATCAGAGTTATGCTTTTCACCAGCTGTTGTGTAAGTCTTTGTATGACAATCGGAGGCAAGGCATCCTGGAACTTGTAGTTTTAGAATAACTGGAGAACCACAAGTTCTATATGCTCTTTGGATTTAATTATTAATATGATGCAAAGAATATTGATGTGCTGTACCTATTGCAACCAATCAAATATCAACTATCTTTTCGTGTAAGACAAGCGAAATATGACATCTGATGGTTTGCTATGAACTACATTGCATAGTTTTTGTTTAAATGGCCTCTATTTCAGTAACTTTAATATATTCATCGGTTTGCTATTGGCTGCTTTTTAGTGTCTGTTAGTTTCTGATGGAAGAACTAATAGTACTACAAACCATCGGATTACAGCTTTTATGTGAAACTTTATCATTTACAGATTCCTCGTATTTATCCTGTGTGAAAGCCGTTGTCCTTTGCTCTCTGAACATAATAGAGTACTGCTATGTGTGTCTGGGTTCTGAATTATCGTAATCTCATGTTCTGCTTTTATTTTGGGTCGCATTTAAAACCCATTGTGGGGTTAATGTCTAAATACAACTTTTCAAAGTATGGATGTATGTTTCTATTTTTATTTTTCTGCTAAGCATAGGCTCATTCTGATATGGAGGTAACAGTGTGGGTTTATTACAAAGTCATGCAAACTTTCAAGTTAAAAGGTAGTAATGTGGTCTGTATCTCTAGAACGTAAACATATTTGAACTTAAAAGACACATTTACCCTCTCAGGTGACTTCCAGAGATCAATGCTAAATATTTGTTCAATGGCAAACTACAGGTGTTTCAAGGTGTAGTTGTAAAAGGCCACTTTTATGGCAGATAATAAATCCTCGAAACAACATTAAGATGCTATCCCATGATAGTCTTACACAAAATATGTGTTTACTACATATATGATGTGTTACAGCCCACTTACTGTGCAGTCATAGAATAAGCAACGCTTCTTCACATATCCAGTTTGCTTACAAACGTTTGTGTTAAATTGTCATTTTGTCCTTTTGGAGTCTGCGTACAGTTTTATGTACATTGCTAAAAAAATACTGGAAGAATTGCTTACAAAACTAAGGACGCCTAAATAGTGGGTAATTCCCTATGTGAATACGTTGCAGTTAAAGCACTGAAGGTACTCTGGCAGGATCGATTATCACTTTCAGTTGTATACATTTGTTTCCCCCGTATTTTAACCAAACGTGTATTTGTGGCCCCATACATGTAGCTTTTGGGATTGAAATTCCACTTGAAAACATACAGAGACATCTAGTGGTGATTGTTTGCATTACATTACTTTGATCCACAGTAAAAACAAAACAACAATTTTCTTACTTTATACCTGATACTTAATACATGGCTGAATAATTACATAATTATATATTTCCCTAATAGTGGCTGAGGATTGCTGTCGTTTCTCTCTTCATTGTTCTACCAATCCCAAAACGCTTAAATATCTATAACTGGTAGAAGACAAAATGTCATAAAGGAATTATGCTTATGTATCCTAAAAAATATATTTTAATTGCAATTAAGCAACCTGCTTTGGAAAAGAAAATTATCTAATCTATATTAGATAGACGTATAATTTTCCCTGATAAACCCATTTACTTGACTTTAAAAAATAACGTTTTGCTTCAGAACAAACTAAAATAAAATGCAGCAAATATATGTAAATCGCCAGTTTTATGCATGGCATATAATCTAGTTCAGATACCACCTCGTAGTACATTGTTCTGACACCTGAATTTAGTGTCCTTCTGTTTAATTAATGTTACAACAGTTTAAATAAAAGAACATTCTTATTAAGTGTAACGACAAAATGATGACAAATATATGTCGCTCTACATTGACTGTCTGAAAATGGACAAATACTTTCAAAAGCATCATATAACTAGAGATTTCCATCAAAAACTTTTCTATGTGTAGTCAGATGAAGCGGTGAACTTACATATATAACCTTATATGTGTCACACATTTCTTTGTTTTCTATTTTAAGTTGTGGCTTTTTATTTTATGATTTATATGACTTTTTAGAATAATGTTCTGATTCTACTTTCTGGGTTATTCATTTAACTATAATGGAAATGTAACGAATTATTAAACAATGTAACAATAAACAAAGCACAGAAGGGTTTAATGACATAGACATTCTAGAACCTGAAGCATATATTGACGACTCTTAACTAAATGTGATTGGGTCTTCTACTCCAAAAAGCATTTCTTTCTAAATTATAAGCTCAATTTGCGTTGTTGGTTTATAGATACGCGCCAAGGCCGTGGAAATTCATTATCTTTCTGACCGTCAAATTATTTGACGATTTGTTTTGAATTGATGTTAGATACGTGAGGCTATTATACTTATCATACTTATTGGTTGTTCATTTCTTATGAGTTTGAATGAACCAACACATACAAATATACTTATTTTATGTACTAAATAAATATATATATATATATATATATATATATATATATATATATATATATATATATAGTGTGTGTGTGTGTGTGTGTTTGTGTTCTACTCATTATTATTCTACTTCTGTTTACGTATATATGTATGTGTGTGTGTGCATGCATTATATATATATATATATATATATATATATATATATATATAAAACATAACACACAAATATATATATATATATATATATATATATATATATATATATATATATATATATATTGTGCGTGCGTATGTTCTAATCATTATTATTCTACTTCTGTATGAGATCAAAGAGACCTTTTTGTTTTAAAAGTATAAATGTATTTTCTTTCTTCATACACTTCGTTCTGTTTTTCCCATGTATAATTTTTAATTATGGTCCACAAATTCCCCGGGGGTGGGGGTATCGCAGCTATCAGGGCTTCTCCTGTTTGGGTACTGCGAGTGTGTTTTATGTATATAAATGCTTAAATATGTTTTTATTTTTTTATTTTTATAGAAAACTGATTTATCCACGAACAGGATATTGCAGTGGCCCGAAAGACTATCAATAGCATTTTTTTTAGAACAGGGCGATGTTAAGGAATATGTATCAATCCAGTGAAACCTAACGAGGCATTGCTGATTGGACATAAGGTCTCACTTAATAAATCTGAAATTTTCATTAAAGCTCTCATTCTGACTACGAGGGAAGGTAATGGTCATACAATAGAACGTATGCACAGACCAGTGCATATGAAGGTATGTTTATTCAAGTTTACATAATGTTACAAATTGTTGTGTTGTTTTAATACTAACAACTAAGAACAATTATAACTTCAACAATACGCCTGCATGTTCTTTTTACCACTACATTCCAGAAACATGTCACTGGCTAACTGTGTCACTGTTACCACTCATTTATATATGAAGGTAGGGCATGTTAATTAAAGTGGAATGCGGGTTTATCTCATTAATAATAATGTTTACATTCGTATTGGCTAACACAGACTGGTACTCGGGCTGTGTTGTGCTAGAGCTTGCTTGTAAGTTTGATGTATGTGTGTGTGGTTATGTATAACGTTTCCTTTTGTGCGTTCATTGTTTCACAAGTAGGTTTTTGGGTAAAGAACTGCAGACATTACGCAAATCATGTTTGTGTCATTGTTTATTAGATTTTAGGTAATATTTGCAGTGAGTGGACAGTGAACACCACCTGCAAGGTGCATTGTGAATCATTTCACCTATTCACGATTAAGAAGAATACCTGAATTGTGGGGTCATATTAAAGTAGAGAAAATGAAACGAAGAAAAGAACATTATATGGAAAAACCGAACTTCTTGCAGAGCAGTCAAGTGGGTTGATTGCTCGCCTAGTTTAATTCCGTTCTGAGGCCACGTGGGGGAAACTAGCCAATGCTGAGCCTCATGGTTACTGCAAACAGATATGTAAAATGACTCCCCCCACCCCTCCCAATCTGAAGTTAGTTTTTATAAACGTACCACAATGATCTAACCTGCTCGGAGGGATAACAATTTCCACTATGCCCGCACTGGATTGAAAGAGTGATGTGCAAAGCTCTGAGCAAACGCAACCAGTGGGAAATGGAAGGATTGAGAGGAGGAGAGGGGTCTTCCAGTAACCAGTGCAGGAATTTCCTCTCTTCTCCGGCTGTGTTTGGCTCTCCCTCCAGCAGAACAGTCCCGGGATTAGCCTACCCTGGCCCTGAGAGGTCCAGTTCTACTCGATCGGAGGCCACCAAAGAAGGACCGACATGTCCAGCTTCAACTGGGCCGTCAGCCCCCCCTCTTGGATATGGTTACCACTTTGGAAACGGATATTACAGTTGTCGCATGTCTCATGGTGTAGGTCTACAGCAGAACCCACTTAAATCCACCAGCCATGCGTCTATAGGCAGTTTTCCAGTAGAAAAATACATGGACGTGTCTAGTTTGGCTAGTACAAGTGTACCCAGCAGTGAAGTACCCACAAGGCCAAAGGAAGTATCTTATTTTCAGGGCTACACCAACCCCTACCAACATGTCCCTGGATACCTAGATATGGTGTCAACGTTTGGCTCTGGGGAGCCCAGGCATGAGACCTACATATCAATGGAAGGATATCAGTCATGGACTCTCGCTAACGGGTGGAACAGTCCAGTTTATTGTGCAAAGGACCAGGCTCAAGCCCCACATTTCTGGAAATCGTCTTTTCCAGGTAGGAGTTAGTGTGTTGTGTGCGTGTTTGAAGGGTTCTGGAAAGCTGGTGTGTTGTATGGACTCCTAACATAGTTAGGCAAACACACCTACTTTTATATTGCAGTGCACATCCATTGAGATATGTCTTACTGAGTCGGTTCCACCTGACAATCTTTGCAATATAAGCTATATGTACAATAATCAGTGGAAATATATTAGTATATTCTATGTCCCCTGATGCTACTATATAGACACGTTCATGTAGACAGGCTACACAGGTATAGCTAGTAGAAAGTAATCTAGAAATATTCATTTATATTTTTATAGATTTGAGAGTGAATGATTACAACCTGATAAACCCACCGTCTGGGACTTTTGTGGTTCTAGAGGAAATTCATAATATGTATTTCTTTTGCTCACTATAGGAGACGTAGCACTAAACCAGCCAGACATGTGCGTCTACAGACGTGGGAGGAAGAAGAGGGTGCCCTACACCAAGCTTCAACTGAAAGAACTAGAAAACGAATATGCCATTAATAAGTTCATTAACAAGGACAAGAGGCGAAGGATATCAGCAGCGACCAACCTTACTGAGAGACAGGTCACCATATGGTTTCAGAACAGGAGAGTAAAGGACAAGAAAATAGTATCTAAACTAAAGGACAACGTCTCCTGATCACCTAGCAAGCACTTAAGTATATTCAATTGCAAAATCCGGAAACGATTACAGTATCAGTATATAATATCTGCGAGGTTTCTCGCAGAACACTGCCGATGACCTCAGATATTTTCTTTGATTATTTCACAATATTTTTTTTTTGTCGGGTCCGAAATCCTGTTTAGGATTCATTTACCCAACCAACATTCATGGACAATCTGGTATTGAACCTCCTGTGATTATATTTTTTTGTAAATTATTGCATTGATCCTCATATATTGGCCATCAAGATGTATTGTTCTCTCTCAGGAAACATTTACTCGACAGTAATAAGCAATATATTATTCTCTTCCACCACAATTCAGGATATCACCCCTATAATCTTGGGGAACGCTTATATTTGCATGTTTTGCGTTGCTCTATATTTAGTGCCTTTCCATTTTTATTTTAATAATCAAAGATGTTTTCTTATCACCAAGGACAGAATTTGGACAATTATATATTTATATATATATATTTTCATCATCCATATTGTCTAACCCCAAAATCTTATAATTATTTCAGTTCCATAATTTATAACAATCACTGATTGTAATGTAACATACACAGATAAAGCAATATTTAAAGCACTCTGAAGCATAAATGAGATTGATCACTTGGGCATTTCATATAAAATCAAGTTCATGATTTGTAGATATACTTTACATTTTTGTAATAATTTTGTATTGGCATATGATTCAATAACACGTTATTAAATTTGGTAAAGCGATTTTAAATGGAAAAAAAAATACATATTTTTTTATTAAAATCTGTCAGGAATAATATTTATTGTCTTAATTTTTTTTCCTCGTGACATTTTGAGCTGTGCAAATGGCGTCGTATTTATTTTACACGCTTGGTGTTATCATGTGAATATTTAATCCATAGTAACATTAGATACTCACACCTGAAGGCTGTCTGACATCACAACGTGGATGATAATAAACTGTATGGATAGTGCAATGCATTAAATGCCCAATGCTACCTTTCAGTAAAATAAAAACATGTTTGATGGCGAAAATAATGTTACTTTTCTTGTGTTGAAGGATTATTTTATAAGGCACTTGTATAATTTTGTATATTTTTTTTATTTTGGAATGAATACATGGTACATTTACTATTGTGGTCTTCAAGAAACTTCTGCTTTAAATAAAATCCGTGTTTAAGTTCTTGCATGTGGTGTTATAACCTAATAGGATGTTGGATGTTTTGTAGAACTATATCATTTTCAGAATTCAAAAATGTGTATGGTTATTGGTCCTTACAAATGTGTCCTACCCTTCCATAAATCTAGGCGGTCTTTATAATAAGGTCGGGTTTAAATAAGGCGGAAGCAAATCGTGGCTCTTAATTAAGTTGTTATGGAAAGACTACGAATCCCAGCATACTCTGGCTGACAGTTTATGCTGCGCCTTGTAGTTCCACAACACTAGACAGCCACAGGTTGCCTACTTCTCTTATAAAGAATTAAAGTAGGTATAACGACAATAAAAGCGAGGCCTGGCTTTATCATTATTGGTATAATTCTGCAAAATAAACTTGAGACGTTGAAAGCTGTATACGGTGAGTACTGGATGCAGACATTGACACTGGAAGGTACTTTATTTCGAGAAACATGTAGTGTGTCTAGGAGCAGGAGACAAGCTACTAGGAGGTATTTATCCCCGGGCTACACTTGTGCAATAAACTTCACCAGATAATGAAAGAAAAAATACTGCTCTCTGCTTGGAGTTGGTTTTATTTTTCCCTTCTGTGTTTGATAATTGCTAGGTTGAAGGATCCCAGTACACGTTCTTTTAAATAGGCCAATCAGATTTTTGTTTTATAACGCTCTATTTATTTATTTTTTATTCAAATTTAACGTTTATTGATGAGGAGGGCTGGAATATGTACTCACCAATGACGCAATATTGGTGTCTTGAATTCTGCATGTTTGATAACATTAACCAATCGTTCAATTTTAAAACTACTTTTCCAAGTGCTGCACAGGCATCTGTAAACAAAGGAAAAGCAATATAACATTGCTTCTGAAATGCCAGATGAGCTGTTAGCCCTGGCCTTTCCTTAATTATTAGGTCACATTTCTTGTTGCACAATAAAACGTTTTGAAAAGAGTTTTAGTTTATGAGATAGAAACTTCAGTTGTGTTTTATTAAATTCAACCTCTTCATTTATTACATCTAATCATAAACACCTCGAAGCCCCCACCACCACCACCTCGACAGGGTAAAATGCCATAAACTGCATAAACCATAGAGGCTAACTGGGCACATGTCAAGGGCAGTGCATTTTGGGGGCAGCATAGACATTTTATTTTGTTTCTAATAGGTTTTTTTGCGATCATTGCCAGCAACATATATTTCCAATAAAGATAATGGACATAGGTCTTCTGTATATAAGGACATGAGCAAGTTGAGTTGCACAATCGCTAATTGATGCTGTAGTCGCCCAGGTCCGCAACAACTCTAAATACAGCACTGTACAGCTATAAACTTTTAATCCAAACTACTAACCTACTCTCTAACGAATATAGTGTGCCTAAAATGCATATCAGTGAAGCTAATATTAGATAATGTAGCTAACTAATTGGTTTATAACTGTATTATATATTGTAGTTCTCGTTCCAACAGTATATACTATCATTTTAGTTCGGAACTGTATATACAGTGGTTCTGTACAACTGTATATGCTGTAGTTCTAGTCCAGATCTGTATATATTGTAGTTCTAATCCAGATCTGTATATAATGTAGTTCTAGTCCAGATCTGTATATATTGTAGTTCTAGTCCAGATCTGTATATATTGTAGTTCTAGTCCAGATCTGTATATAATGAAGTTCTAGTCCAGATCTGTATATAATGTAGTTCTAGTCCAGATCTGTATATATTGTAGTTCTAGTCCAGATCTGTATATAATGTAGTTCTAGTCCAGATCTGTATATATTGTAGTTCTAGTCCAGATCTGTATATATTGTAGTTCTAGTCCAGATCTGTATATAATGTAGTTCTAGTCCAGATCTGTATATAATGTAGTTCTAGTCCAGATCTGTATATATTGTAGTTCTAGTCCAGATCTGTATATATTGTAGTTCTAGTCCAGATCTGTATATATTATAGTTCTAGTCCAGATCTGTATATAATGTAGTTCTAGTCCAGATCTGTATATATTGTAGTTCTAGTCCAGATATGTATATATTGTAGTTCTAGTCCAGATCTGTATATATTGTAGTTCTAATCCAGATTTGTATATAATGTAGTTCTAGTCCAGATCTGTATATATTGTAGTTCTAGTCCAGATCTGTATATATTGTAGTTCTAGTCCAGATCTGTATATATTATAGTTCTAGTCCAGATCTGTATATATTGTAGTTCTAATCCAGATTTGTATATGCTGTAGTTATAGATTCGAACTGTATATACTGCAGCTCTAGTAAGTAACTGTATTTATTGTACTTTTAGTCTAACTCTGTATATACTAGAGCAGTAGTCAATAACTGTATGTACTCTAGTTCTTGTTCAAAATTGTATATGTTCTAGTCCAGATCTGTTTTTCTGTATTTCTAGATCAGAGCTATGTATACCGTAGTTCTAGATCAGAGCTATGTATACCGTAGTTCTAGATCAGAGCTATGTATACCGTAGTTCTAGATCAGAGCTATGTATACCGTAGTTTTAGATCAGAGCTATGTATACCGTAGTTCTAGATCAGAGCTATGTATACCGTAGTTCTTTTTCATAACTGTATATACTCAAGTTCATGTCCAGACCTGTATATGCTGCCGTTCTATTTCACAACTGTATATATTGTGAGTCTAGTTGTGAATTATATATGGTGTAGTTCTAGATCACAAATGTATAAACTTCAGAACTGTATATATTTCAGAATTGTATATATTGTGAGTCTAGTTGTGAATTATATATATGGTGTATTTCTTGTTCACAACTGCATATACTTAAATTCTAGTTCAGAACGGTATATTCTTAGTTATATTTCCCATCTGCATATACTATAGTTTGTGTTTTTACCTGATAATGACAGTACACTTTAAAATTAACGCACTAATAATTATAGCACAGGGCACACGTGTGTTACTGATAATACGCACAATTTTATTTTCGCAATTTTGTATTGTCAGTTTTCGTGAATATAAACCATTTAGAAAATGCAACTATTAAACATTAAACAACTATTTTTTTTAAGTACATATTATTGCTGTTCGTAACCTGTTATCGTTTAGCCATTTCTTTACTATAAGGCGTTGCTGGTACTTTTTGTCCTATAACAGTTGGAGACTGCTGACTACCTGTATTCCACCCTGTAGAATAAATATAATATTACTTTTTGTTCGCTCAGTATACTCAGTAATAGAGAGGTATCTGTGTAAGGGTTACAAGATAATTATTCTAAATATATTTTTTCACCTTTTCTTATTTTGTTTGTTCAATTAGTATTTTAGAGATGTGTCCGTTGTAACCTTATGTAAAGGAACAAGCTGGGCGTAGAAAAAAAAAAACATTACAATTTGTGCACACATATTTTAATTACATATCCAAAGTGTATATAGAAAAACTTGCGAACGTCTGCAACACTATTTGTTTTTGTACTTTTGGGGTTACAACCTTCCATCACAGCAGCAGAAACAAACTTTACTTCTTGTTTCTCTGACGTCTCACCCTGCTGGATGTATACCATGGGCCCCAAAACAAATGTATATGGTACAGAGCAGACACACCCAGTATGGAACTAGGGCACCTGACCTTAAAGAATGTGGCTCCTAAGTACATATTATTTTCTATATATTTGGGAATACTTGTCCAAACTATTACTGCTTTTAAAAAGACAGGACATATTTTTACAGTCCAAACTGATAGTCCTTTTAAAAAGACAGGACTAGATAGCGCTTAATCATGATGTTCATTATTACCGTTAGTACGGTAAAAGTGCGCAGTATTGCCATTAGTACGGTAATTTTAACGCAGACTTTTGCTCGCACCTCTTGGGGCCGCGAGTAAAAATCCGGGTTAAAATTACCGTATTAAAGGTAATAGTACTAAAGCTGACGTTAATCCTAGACTAACGTGGCCGATAAGTACTGTACATTTGCCGTATATACATACAAATGACAGATAAAATTATTCGCTGATATTATTGTTTTATATAGCAGGAAACATTTATTTACCAGCAATATATCTCCATGATGAAGGGAAAAAAAACCAATTGGATTTGTTACAGAGCTAGACAGAAAATGCAAAAAGTGGAATTATTCCACCACCTTCTGGATATTGTGTGTATTACAGGTTCTACTCAAATATAAAACTGGAATTCTTTTTCTCATTACTGTATTTATACAATCACTGAATTAAAGCATTATTATAAATCAGAAAATGATTTTTTAAACTATCACCCAATTTAGGGGTAATTTTAATCATTAGGTACTTGCTCGATGCTTCAATAATTCTTTTCTCTAAGTCAGGAAATTGTATGAAGAGACGCAGAAATACACAAAGCAATCATGATACATATATTATGCATTGTATTTATTAAGCTTCTTCTAAACATCTATTTGTTATTGAGGTACATCCATGATAAAAATGTGTGTTTTTAGATATTATTTAAGTTTATAGGTTTCTGGATTTTAGGAACAATGCCATTTAAGTCCATGCAATTGCATCTTGATTTCTATTCCCTTTTTTTTTTTTTCAGTCATTACTTTTTGGGGGACCTATAAATATGTTTGAGCCAAAATAAAAAATATTCTGTTTTACGTTGTTTTAATATAAATAATGACCAATTTATATATTACTAGACGGCCATCATATCGAATTGATGCAGATTAATTTAACAATAGGACAATTAAAGCCTCAAATATTTAGCTAAAACTATATGTAATGAGAAACGCTATAGATTAACGACAATAATCAGACGTTTAGGAAGCAGGTTACTCACACACTAATGAATATCCTAACAAAACACAGACTAATAAAGTATT
>NC_134408.1:121938475-121958475 GCF_038048845.1 Mixophyes fleayi | reverse complement strand
TTATATATGGTCTCTGCATGTAGCATACTGGTAAAGCTTACTCGTGCATTTCGTGTTTTTCACTGAGTTTAGCGCTTGGACGCTAGTCTACGTCTGGTAGATGTGTACTGTACCGCAATGCAGACTCTTTCATGTTATTTAACACACTTGTATGATCTGTAACACATATAATGTAGTCTTCAAGGCCATTTATTGTTGTCAGGATGACCGGGTTGTGGATCTGTACAATATTTGTAAACTCTTCTTCATAAATAAGGATTTTTTAGCATCTGTAGCCGACGTAGTTAGACCCCCAATGCCAAGCAATGTCACAGATATTTTCCGCTGATGACCACTGGGTTAATTATGTTTTTATACCTTTTTTTTTTATTAATTTCCGCTTATGCAAGTTATTACTACCTAAATGACTGAACATATCTTATTTAGTTTATTTACATTACAGGCTGCAGTATATATTTTTCAATCTGTGACACTTATATACCTAATATACATTTTAAAATGTGGAACGTACATTTGCAATGTAAGAGCAATTTAGTAACATAGTTGTGATATGTATCATGTCTATTCCTGTGATATCTTGATCTTTTCTCCTTGTATCAGTGTTTCTGCGGACGTCAGATAGAAATGTGCCTTTACCCTGGTATATGAGTGTATGAGCGGTTACATATTTAGTAGTGTTTTTTTTAAGATGTCCCCTACATACTATAGTTATCCTATATATGATTTGCACGCATTTGTATATTAGATATATTAAGGAGAAAAGGGCATGTGGATGTTTAATTAACAGACACAACAGGTATTCTGCGTGTGTGAATTGATCTAGTTGCGTTGTTATTAATATTATACAAATGAAAAAGTGTTGTACTGTGTTTCGTGATATGATAAAGGGAGACACACACATAATAGACTTGAATGTATGAACACTAGACGCTTCGATGTGTTTTAATATTAAATATATAGATAAATAATCGTATACCTTGCGGCTGATCAGTATTTTATATTTTCTTATACAGATTTATCTACATAACAACCTACATATGGCTCTGTATGTTGTTGATAATGAAAGCACTATGCTGTTTATTTAAATGTAATATGATATTGTGCTGCTGGCTTTCTGTTAATTATATATATATATTATTGTGTATGGATCCATGCAAAGTGGTTTGTATTCGAATGCTTGGTTTTTAAATATACTGTATTTTTAGCTAAATGGCAATGAGGTTTTTCATACTAGACTCTTAAAGCCCCTGAGAGCAAATCGTGGACGCTGCCTGTTACTGTATAAAGCTGTATACGAGATTTTCCTATATATCAACAGCTGGAGAGGATAAAATGCATCTTTTTTTGCACACAAAAAAAGCCCCAAACGTGTACAATGTAGCAGTGTTACACCTTTGTGAAGTATGCGAGGGATGTTTCAGTCTGCAGAGCTCTTATAGATATAAGGACATTCTACATGGGATCACGTGACATAATTACCACTAGAATCAATCAAGATGAATTGCACGTCAGCACACGTTCACGGTTTTTTCTTAGTTGATGCTGTCCAAGCCCTCTTAAGCAATAGATGGATCTTGTTCAATGCAGTGAAATCTCCTTGTTGCTTTCAATCGCAAAAAGGGAGAGATGACTGAGTTTGAGAATTGCAACAACAGTGCACCCAATATGTATCTGCCTGGCTGCGCTTACTATGTGTCTCCATCGGATTTCTCAACCAAGTCTTCGTTTTTGTCCCAGTCCTCCTCCTGCCCTATGACTTTCTCCTATTCCTCCAATTTAACTCATGTGCAACCTGTGAGGGAAGTGGCATTCAGAGAGTATGGGTTGGAGCGCAGTAAGTGGCAGTACCGGGGCAGTTACCCCTCGTATTACCCCAGTGAGGATGTCATGCACAGGGACCTCATCCAGCCTACGAACAGGAGATCGGATATGTTGTTCAAATCGGACTCTGTCTGCAACCACCATGGACCCTCCAGTGCTCCATCTAACTTCTACAGCACAGTGGGGAGGAATGGGATCCTTCCACAGGGCTTTGACCAGTTTTATGATTCAAACCAAGCAGCAACATACCAGCTGGAAATAGATGAACAGCCTGCAAAGTCTGATCTCAAACCTTCCAACCCTAATAGCAAAATGACCTCCACACAAGACAAGAAAGAGACAGGCGAGAATAGCCCCGAATCCCCTTCTGGGGAGCCTGCAGCAGAGAAGAGCAACAGTTCAGGTAGGCATCAATTGGGGGCAAGAGTACAAGGCCAACACGTTGTCAGTCTCCCTTTTATATGCTATTTTATAAGCATTCAAGGGTTTTATATATCCTATAAGGTTCCCTTTACCGTTGTAAAGCGTGTTTACGACAGGGAACTAATTTAAGATGAAGATGGTCTATTGTTAAACATTTTCTTTTATGTTATCATGTTTTGTAGATCACCCTCCCTCCTTTACGTGGAGAAAGTCATAAAATAGCTGACCATGTATTGTAATGTTTATATGTACAATATGCAAACCAACTATGCACAACGTGTCTCTGTGTGTGTGTGTGTGTGTGTGTGTGTGTGTGTGTGTGTATATATATATATATATATATATTTCATTGTGGATGATTAATGAATTAACGTTTTGCATTATATATAATGCAATATATATATATATATATTATACACACATATATATGTGTGTACGTTTGTGTGTGTGTGTATATAATATATATCACACACATAAAAGAGAAATGTTTACTGTTTATGGATAATAATGCCATGAGATATACTGCAAAGTAATTTTACAACATTTATATGATATTAAGATATTTTCCTTCAATAATATCCGGCAGCTTCCCAGCGACTTAGGAAAAAAAGGTGTCCTTATAGCAAGTACCAGATCCGGGAGTTGGAGCGGGAATTTTTCTTCAATGTTTACATCAACAAGGAGAAGAGGTTACAGCTGTCCAGGATGCTGAACCTCACTGACCGCCAAGTGAAAATCTGGTTCCAGAACCGAAGGATGAAAGAAAAGAAACTTAACAGGGATCGACTTCAGTATTTCACTGGAAATCCACTTTTTTGAGGGGACATTGCACAATTTATTAAACAATACTTGGGGATCCTTATTTACATTTTACTTGGACCATAATATGAGAGGATTTCCAAATCTCTGGAGGATGCCTTCTTGGTAAGGAAAGGGTCTTGAAAACGTCACTTACAGAATGCAGCCAATAGTGTGGTTTTTTTTTCTTCCCTGAATCTATAACACTGATTATACAGTATTAGACTGGCTGCAAACATCTTAGGTGGCTGCCAGCTACAATGACTACAGTACAATACACTATAACGAATGCAGCTATATATATATATATATATATATATATATATATATATATATATATATATATATATATATACATATACATAGTGCTTGTGTGCACGATAGAAAATGCTCACTTGTGAATATTGTTTTATGGTAAAATGGTGTTACCTTGGACACATTGCATGACTTCACAAGTTTCAAGGGTTGAATATCAAAGTCAACCACTTATTGCATTATATATATATCTCCTTATGTACATATTTATTAAATTTTCAGTGTTATTTTTTACCATCCTGAAAACGTTTTATATGACTTCATTATTCTCAGAAACCATAGAATGGTTGGATATTATAAAATAATACTTATCAATGTTTAGATTCTCATATTAGGTTACATTTCCGTGATGTGTTTAAGTGCAAAGCTCTAAGCCAAAACACCCAACTTATGTCCGCTTCTGGTCATTCCTAAATGATTATTTTCCTGACCGCAATGTATTTAAGCAGTTTGAGCAAAAGACAATGACATTTGGTGTTTTTAGGATCAAAAGTGAGAGATCTGGGAACTCTGTTTATTTTGAAAGCTGAAGAATTTGGTTGGGCTTATTCCCTTACACTTTATATGGCGTGACCTACTGGGCTGTTTACAAAACCTTGAACTGTCTAGACAACACAATAAAAGTAGGGGATCCAAGCACTGTAATTGGGTTATATTAGACACCTTCTGGTGGGCTAAAAGCGATTTCCGCAAAGTGCAATAAAGTAAGAAGTGGGAAAGCGGGGCTGTTTTTTTCAATGGCTCTCAGTGGGCGTTATTATCTTGGCAAAGAGTTAAGTTAGACAAGGACTAAGAAACAGACCCACAAAAGGCAGTAGAGAACAAAGCGAGAGAAAAAATATATTGTTAAGAAAAAAATTGCTTCAATTTGGGCACAAAACTAAGCAGTTGCCTTTGAACTTCCAAAATGTCAAGGTCATCACCTTTCACCTTCCCGAATAATTAAATGCCTTAAGACTTTCTTATTATTTTTCTTAGCTGCCACCCACTAGTGTGCATTGAATAGCTTGACTCTAAAATATTTTATTACACGATAAATAAGTCAATTAAGCAACATTATTTTTTTTTTAAATCGACATAACATAGGCATCCCAAATTCACATTAATTAATTAATCTGTGTTTGGTATTTATGTTAAAATTGCAATAAAACAGAACTGGAAGTGTTTTAATGCGTTTCCGTTTATGTAGCACACTCTCTGTAATCTTTCTGTATGATAATGGGAATGCGAAAAAAAGCTTAGTTATATTCTTCAACAGAATAAATACATCCAGTTGTGATCTTTAATGCTTTTATCAATAGTAAGCAACAAACTCATGATAATATCATTTGGCGTGAAAGCAAGCTTAGTCATTAATTACATTTCATTAAAATGCTTGGTTTTATTTTGAATGCCCCTCAATATAAAGCTGTGTCACAATATATAAGTGAAACGATGCGTTAATTTTTAGGATTTATTTGTTGTTTTGTTTTTTTTGTTTAGTCATGTTTATTCTATTGGATGGTTTACAGTACCCAATTCAAAGTAAAGTACAGCATCATGTGTTATATTTCAAACATCCACAAGAGGGCGACTGTTGTACTGAGAATAGCTAAAAAGGTTAGAACTCATATCGCAGCTTTGTCCATAAATTAGAAACCAAGTCACATAAGAATTCTAGATTTTTCTCCAGAGCAACAATTCTTTTAAATTACTGGTTAAGTAATATATGTTTCAATACCTATAGCTCGACTTTATTGTATTATGTTTAGCCCTTGACATAAATATGCAATATAAGTGGCAGAAAAATATAATTTTATTTAAAAAAAAAACACATTTATTGACGCTGTGCAATTACCATTCACTGCTCCTTCCCAAAAATATACTTAGATGGAATAAAAAAAACAACAACAGTCGCTTAATAAAAAGATGTATGTATATATAGATATATCTATATATACACATATATATTTGTTTACATTTATAAAGGATTAGAACACTTATATAGTATTTAAAGAAAATAAAGACAGAAAGAAGAAATCAAACATGTGACTGCAGGGGATGTATCGAACGCTGTTTCCATGAACAATTTAAACGCCCCAAATATTTGAATCAAATGTGTTAGTGGATAAAATGTTATTTATGACTAAATGCGTTCCCGGCTGTATTTGCAAGTAAATACTATTATAAGTGAAATCTTAATCGTTATATATTTTCGATCGATCCTTATTTGAATACTATATATGTGAAGAAAACAAAAAGAAAACAAAAACCACTTTAATGCCAGAAATGCAATTTACCACATTCCAGTAACATTTCAAGAAATGTGTAAGTATAGAAAGTATAGAGCCAGATTCGAAGTGCCGACAGTAAACGCAAATTTATAATATATATATATATATATATATATATATATATATATATATATATATATATATATATATATATACTTTAGCAACCTGCTATATATATATATATATATATATATATATATATATATATATATATATATATGAGGAATGCCGAATTAAGACCCCACCCAAAAATAAGAAAAACAAAACAGCAAAATGTAAGAATATGTGTAGATATCGTTCATAGTAGAGGCTATGTTAAATTAACTAATTAAAATACGGATGGTCGGATAGTCTTTCTTAACGGAGACGTATTAATTTTATACGCTGCTTTATATATATATGGAAGCCAAGTCTCTGATCAAATAGCGATAGTTACAGTTTTACTTATCCCATTCACCTATTTTCTATCTGGTATTAAATCAGTCATTTGTCTAGTAAAATAGTCAATTTTAACAAAGAGTTAATGTTCCTCTTGCAATATTTTAATAGTCAGTGGAATGATATCGAGTATATACAAGTACTAGTATCTATTTGCAGTGTAATCCCCATTCTGATTGCCATAATTAATTAATTCATGTCATAGGAAGAAATGTTTCCAGCTCCACGTTACCTTGTTATTTGTTTCTTAATGTGTCACACCCTATCTGTAGTCTGTAGAGAAATTTAGAGAATCATTACACCGTGCTGCTGCTAGGCGTGGATGGCGGAAAACACTGCATTTTGGCAGTTGTGAGAAACAATTTATTGCATACCAAAAAAAACCACACCAAACGAACCAACCATTGGTAAACTCACAATAACGTGTGCAATATATACAGTCTGTGTTTGTAATATTTGTGTATTTAACTTCGTATATAGACACACATTATATACATATATTTGCATATGCATTATATATGTGTTTCTTCATCTAGATGTATCTATGTGTGTGTGGATGTATATGTGTATATTTACATATAGATGTATATATCACACATATATGTATTTGTATACGTATATATGTGTGTGTGTGTGTGCATGTATATATATATATATATATATATATATATATATTCATTACATCTACACACACACACATGCATATATATATATATATATATATATATATATATATATACATGTGTGTGTGTGTGTGTGTGTGTGTGTGTGTAAGTAAACATGTGGCATGTTATATTTAACATCCAAGTGTTATTTTTTAAATATAAAAGCTTTGTTGTATTGTACATAGCACCATATTGTGATTTTACTGTGGTCTCAATATGTGTATTATTAAATATGTAATTTACACACGTATATCAGTATTATATGTTACCAATAAGACTACAATATCAAACACTTGAGCCTTCTTAAGTAGCATCCTGCTCCCTACATGGAGGGACGCTAGTAATGTGTCAATCTAGAATTCAGTAGAATGTTTCATTTTGTTACATGACTTTAGTAAAACTTACTGATAAAATGTGTGCTGTAGTCAGAAAGAAGGAATTATCCTAGTAGTATCACGTTTACTTACCCTTTTAAAAGACATTGGTTTGGATAGTTGTGAACAACTATAAGTATTGCATATTTTGTACAGCAGATATCTAATGAAAACCAAGGCATTGTTTAAGAACAGATCATTGCTAAACCTTCATTAGGTGATTGGTGGGTGCACATGTTTAAATGCATTGTGTAAATCAGAGAACTAACAGCATTGTGTCATACAGAACAAATAAATAAATACAATTTTCACATGAAATGCATGCTGTTTGAGGTTATATTTATAAATTGTATTTCTGCAAAGCCTAGAATTATTTTCCTTGTTGAAAGGAGTTCTTTTCATTCATGTCTGCTAACGCAGATACAAACCTTATTAAGTCGAATTAAATGTTGTAGGTAGCCAGTCAGCCTATAAGTGTTGTTGTTTTTTTTAAATGTTCCTTAAAGTTCTATGTATAATGGTCTCATGGAAGATATTTAACAACACACCACACAGGCTTTGCAATTGCAGTTGTAAAAGGCAGTGGCTCTTAACCTGACAATGATGTTGTATTTGAACAGCTGCGAGAGGGTTCCATTTTATCAAAGGTCTGTCTCATTGCCACAAACCCAGACATTTTATTGTTTTAACTGCATAGGAAGTAAAAATGCCTGCGAAAAAAAGGGGTCTTAAAAGAGCAATGGTACTTGAAATTTCCGAATTTCTAAACAACTTCAAATGAATCTCGGAGTATCAACTTTTAAGTATAACATTTTAAATATATTGATTGAAATGTTTTGATTGTAGGCTATATGTGTGTACATATATATGTATATATATATATATATATATATATATATATATATATATATATATACACCTTTGGTATTGCTTTGTACAGAGCACATGTAGATAAGCAGAAATTGATGTTTATTCCATTATATAGCCCATGATCTAATATCTAGTAATGATCAATATTGACTAGTCAAAGCGAATACATTTCAGGAATTAAATGCAGAAGCCAAACAGGTGCGTAAAACTATACAGTTTAGATCACCACAAAAGCTTGGCTTCTACTATTTGACAATTTTGTGTTAAAATAAAAAAAAAATTGACCCTTTTCTTGCAGTCAAGAATAAAAATCAATTAGATCATTTTCGATAATTCATATTACGAACGCCATTATGCTAAATTTTACCAATTAATCTTCCCCTTTACTAAGTTTCGATTGATTTGTTAATAAAATATCTGCCCGTTTGTGGTAACAGTGGGTATAACTCTTCAAAAAGCAACAGAGGCAAAAAGATGACCAACTATCCCAGGAATGCAGATGAGAATAGTATTGATCGTCCTGATTCTTTTTAATATATATTAATAAATTCCATAACCTTTTGCACCTTCAAGTTGTCGTGAATGAATGCTTTTACTCAATCCATAAAATAAAATAAAAAACACAACATGTCTTTCTACGTATAATAATAATTATTATTATACTTACAAAATATTTATACTTTTTGCAGTTATTGCTGTGAAAACTTTAAAGGTGTGTCAAAGAAAATGCTCCTTGAACTGTACTGGATTGTATCACTAAACTCACTGGCTTTAATTCCCTTCCTGCATGCAGCCTTGAAGTAAACGGAGTTCTTTAGGTCAGCAGACTCTTTTATTTGAATATAAAGCATTAAAAAAAAAAAAGCACTTGTGATTTTGGCACTACTGTATTTTTTCTTTCAATTTGTTATCATTTTAGATTATGGAATGGATGCGTTCTATGTTTTAACAGTAGCTAAGGCATATAGCTGTCAGTTTGTCAGTGCAAAAGGGATAATCTTGTTGGTGTATAAAAAAAAAATAACCTTAAATCAGCGCAGTGCGCCAGGGCTGCCATGGGGAGAGCAGTTGGCCAGCACTTTCTCTCTGACTTCGTAGATGTCGCTGTTGACCATATTTGAGCTGCAGCCCAGGCTGGCCAAGGACCATGTGACCTGCAGGGAGGTAGCAGCTCAAGGCCATTTTCAAATCTCATTGGCTTACTTGTCATGTGGTTGTGCAGAGGCATCCACAATTACACAGGGAATGTTTTCCTAGAGATGTCAGCCTACAAAGGACACAATCTCTCCTCTTCAAATTCCTCCCCAAAATGTCCTTTCCAAACAGCTCTCCTGCTGCAAATACTTTTTTAGTAGATTCTTTGATCAGTGCCTGTAGAAGTGACAGTTTCTATTCTAACAACGCCAGCATGTACATGCCACCTAGCTCAGACATTGGGACTTATGGGATGCAAACCTGTGGACTGCTACCATCTCTGGCAAAAAGAGAAGTCAATCACCAAAATATGGGTATGAATGTACATCCCTATATACCTCAAGTAGACAGTTGGACAGATCCGAACAGGTCTTGCCGAATAGAGCAACCTGTTACACAGCAGATTCCCACTTGTTCATTCCCTACAAATATTAAGGAGGAAACCAATTGCTGCATGTATTCTGATAAGAGATCAAAAGTAATTTCTTCAGAAGTGCCATCATACCAGAGGCTGGTCTCTGAGAACTGTTCTGTTGATAACTCTGAGGTACCCGTCCCAGGATATTTTAGGTTGAGCCAGACCTACGCCAGTGGGAAACCCCAAGAGTATAATAATACCCAAGAAACCAGTTCATCCTTAATGTTACAGCTAAACCCCCGCGGCAGCTCCAAACCTCAGCTATCTTCTCCACATCAGATGGATAAGAAAATGAATGAAAACCCGAACAGCCAAGACTCTTCGAAAGTCCCTTCTGTGGAAAGTCCAGAGTCCAAGTCTGCCCTACAGGAGGACAGGAGTTGCCTGGCTGAGGTGTCTGTGTCCAGTCCAGAAGTACAAGACAAGGAAAGTAAAGGTCGGTATTACAAAGAAGTTTAAACCATTGCATGGTGTAGCCTGTACACGCCAGCATCATAAAACACGGTGTTAAATACTAGCATTACCACCCATAACATTTAATGGTAACTAGATGTCAGGGTGGAACTGCCCTGTTCCTCTGAAGTATTTAAAATAGAATGTTCTGTTTAGTGGAGACTGGACAAAAATCAATAGACATCCTCATATGTGTGATAATTGTAATCAGCATGTGGACCTTGATTGCAAAGACATCCTCCACATACAACATTAAACGTTAATTATCAATGCTCATTGTTATAGGTGCAATATTGTGCGGAATTTTAGCTGTCCTAATAGTTGCTAAAGGGTTAAATCTAAGAGACAGCAAGAAACACATCTTTTTAATTATTATTTTTTTTAATATGAATTTAGAATAGCCATAATTAAGAGCCCATATTTTTAAAATATCATTTTTAAACCTATAAAAAAAATCTCAGTTAACAATTTAATGTTTAAACATTTTCCTGTAACAATAGGCAAAATAAAAATGACACTTCCGGTGGTTTCCTTACATCTATTTTAAACACAGAGAATTGTACACTTGTTAGTAAATTGTCTGGTAAAACTGAAATGTATGCGTTAGGGATTTGGAGGTTTTTTTTTTAGTTTAAGATAATAATTAATCGAAAAGAAGATTAGATTATAATGTGTTATAATTGTATGTTTATTTTGCACATTAATGACGAGATATTAAATTAGAGTAAGTAGATAATTAATCTTTTTTTTGCGTGCGTGTTCATATACACCTTGGGGAGCTCTCATTTAGCTAGTTTTATTATGGCATTCAGAATATCTTATATTTGCTACATTTGCTGGTATCAATATCAGATTTGACGGATTCAATATACAGTGTATAAATATGTATGTATTCATATACAGTACCTGTATACTGTTGTGGTGTAGGTGCGCACACAGACACATACACAATTATATATGTTAGCTGAAACTTTTGCCGTATGTGTTTGAATTAATATTTAAAATGCATGTACATAGAGAGTAATACACCATCCACAGCATTTATTATTGGGTGTAGTACACGATGCATATGATATAACATGATAATTCAGAAGTCAGACATTTTGGATTAAGGTTCATTGTCAAGTCTACACAATGTAAAGTAAGGGCTTTTTTTTTCCCTTTTAGTTTACCTTGTTTCTTTACTTTTTTTTTATTATTTGTGTATTTATTTTTGTTTGTTTTGCTTTGTTTTATCGTACTAGAAGAAATCAAGTCTGATACTCCAACAAGCAATTGGTTAACTGCAAAGAGTGGCAGAAAGAAGAGGTGCCCATACACTAAGCATCAGACACTGGAGTTAGAGAAAGAATTCTTGTTTAATATGTATCTGACGCGAGAGCGCCGCCTAGAGATCAGTAAGAGTGTGAATCTCACTGACAGGCAGGTCAAGATCTGGTTTCAAAATCGCAGAATGAAGCTAAAGAAGATGAGCAGAGAGAATCGAATCCGTGAACTGACCGCTAATCTGACTTTTTCTTAAGTGCACCAAACTGATCTTAAACGTTTGTCACAGCATCAGCTATTTCTCAGAAGCAGGAGAGACTTTGAAAAAATGTATCAAATCCATTTCCTGTGATCTAGAATGTGATTCCTCGTCATTTTTTTTAGTGCTGCAAGTGTCTATATGTACTTCCATGGGTATATGAATAATAAAAGATCTAGCACATGTAATTTATTTTTTTTCACCGTATGGCAGGGTAAAAATGAAGAAAGTTTATCATTTGGTCTTAAATTATTGGAACTGTTTAACATATCCAAGCAATGTGACTTTTTCATGTTTTTACTAAAAATGCTCTTTCTGTGTGTTACTTTATGGACCTTAGCATTTTAATCTTCATGAGTATTCTTATTGACTTTTGGGGGAAAAAAAGCACATTTTCTGTTAATGTCTGCTCAAAGTAACTGAGAATATGTTCGTAAATGTGTAGTTTATTTGAGTCGTACTCCTGGTAGAATTCTTCTTGTGATATGTGGTAATATCATTGAGACAGCTATGTGTTCATACTGTGCATGTTCTTTGCATGTCTTATGCAATAAACTGTCTGATCTCTTGATGGTTTCATCTTATTTTTAATAGGGCATCCAATGCCTTCATTAACTCTAGTGTGCTTTATAATTCGCCCTTATTTTCACACGTGGAACGTCTGCATTCTGTATATAAAAGTTTATTATTTAACTGCAATCTACCAGACATTTCACTTTGACAGAATAAAAGTCTGTGTTTAGATTCTCCTGATATAAAACGTCAGCAACACCTTGATTTCCAGGTAAGTGTCACTACTGTGTTTTTAACTGTATATCACAATACGGTGTTTCATAAATAAGGTATAATGTTTTATTATAAAGTTGTGTGCTAATATCCCTTCTTTCTTTCTTTCTTTCTTTCTTTCTTTCTTTCTTTCTTTCTTTCTTTCTTTCTTTCTTTCTTTCTTTCTTTCATACATGGCACGACGTCATGCATGCATTGTTGAAAATATGCGCAGTGGATTTTTTTCAGATGACCAAACAAGATCAGAGTTATTGTTACGTCATATTCTGACTTTAGACCACGCTATAGAATTTAATATGTAATCCAATCACTGCCGAGAATTTAGCTCTTTCAAATGCTGCCTGTGGAATTGAGCGATTATTAAATAAACTTAAATCCAAAATAGCCCGAAAGAGCTGGTCTTAGCCTAAAGCAATATTGTTACTGAAATGCAACCTAATAATATACGATTTAGTACACTTCGGATATATGTGCTCATATTCATGACCACGATGTACACAAGTACATGGAAATGTACATTGGACGGTACTGTTTCGAAACATTCTAGACAAACAAATTAATAATGCTTCTGTGATTAAAAAAGACATGAACTGTTAACCCTGGACACAGCAGACGTGAGAGGAGGAAATCATAGTAAAACAAGATAAATTCTAACATGACAATTGATGTGCTTTGGATTATGTCTTTCTACTATGTACATTACCCTTGGAAGCTGTCTGTGAACATTGTCCTAATTTTTCAGATGTTGTTTCCTTAGAGAAACATGTCCGTTTACGACAGAATTGCATAGACTTTCTCTAGGTTCCGATAAACTCTGTTTTATTTCAGGAAACAGCCCCAATAAACTTGGTGTCTTCCTGCAAATGATCATAGCCTCACTTAACAACGCGGAGCTTAAAATTTCTTTATTGCTCCAGTGTTTCATGTAACCGTAAAATGGGCTATATAAAACACAGATATTCTACCCCTTCCTTCCTAATACCTTTTTAGTATTCATTCTCATGGACACTTAGAAAATTAATATTTTAATTATTTAATTATTCTATATCCAAATATAACCCAAACATTAGGACATACATTCCCTAAAAGCGTGTGTCTGTGTGTGTATGTATGTATGTATGTATGTATGTATGTATGTATGTGTGTGTGTGTGTGTGTGTGTGTGCGTGTGTGCACATGTATGTATGTGTGTGTGTGTGTGTGTGTGTGTATATATATATATATATGTGTGTGTGTATATATATATATATATATATATATATATATATATATATATATATATATATATATATAAGGAGAGAGAGATATGTGTATGTATATATATAAATATCAGGTGCACATCATATACTCTGTAAGCAACTGCATCTGTGTGTGCAGATATATAGAATATTGAGTAAAATACGTGCTAATTAAAATAACAATAGTAGATTCCAGAATCAGATCAGTTCAGTGCAGGTTTTAATGTTCTCTTAGGCCATTTTATTATAGGGCACATTAATGTATAATCAAATGCACCTCATAACATTTTTATTGAAACCCATAAAAATCACAATAGTTCTCTACCGCCTGTTTTTAAAAACACTATGAAGGTTTTATGCATTTCACACATTAAGCCTGGAATGTATTCTTCTATGTAAATATGAACTGTTGCTGAATGCAGAGGGACACAATAACGTGCTGCTGCCTCTCTCTCTCTCTCCCATTTCATGATGGCTCCTTGTTTGTGGCTAGTAAAACAAGTTTTATACCCATAGGTCAATAATCTGAACATGCTGCCCCTAGTTCTCTAGCGTGGGTCCCCACAGTTTAAAGGGTAATTAAACAAATTTAGCAAAGTGATTAAAAGTGAATGGCAGGGAGAGAGCTGAAAGGAGAGAAAGAAATAGTCCCTGCTGTACATGTTATCAGGAAGCAAAGCCTTTACGCACAAAGGTGGAATCACCCCGTATATCCCCTCCCCCTTGCTTCTTCCTTCCATATATCTCAGCTTAGTTACACTTTTATTTTTAATTGTATGTGTTTTTAATCACATCAGTCCCGTTAAGCGGATTGATTTACTCTGTATTGGTAAATATGATCACGTGGAGCCCACAACCAATGGACGGAGAATGCAGTCTGCAAAATACTATGATTGTTCTCAGGGAGGGTATTACATACAGTTAAGAGTGTAACCTTTTATATGAGTGAGAGGGGAGCCTAAAATGTCGTCAAGTGGTACTATAAGTAACTACTATGTGGATTCTCTCATAGGAAATGAGAACGAAGAGGCATTCGGTGCTAGATTCTCGCAGGGAGGTCACACAACGACCTCTAGGCCACCAGGTGTTGGAGATACTTCAGATTTTTCTTCCTGTAGTTTTGCGTCAAAATCCAGCGTCTTCTCAGCGTCTTGGTCCACAGTACATCCCCAGCCTTCTGCAGCAATGACTGGTATATATCATCCCTACATGGGCCAGTCCCACCTGGCAACAGACAGTAGCAGATACACGGTGCGCTCTTGGCTGGAGCCCATCTCCAGCACTACGTCTTCCTTCTCCGGATTTCACCCCAACGGGCGCAACTACGGGATTAAACCAGAAAGTGCACCTAAAAGGACCGAGTGCTCCTCATTTGACTCCCAGCCCCAGGGGATCAGCCTGTCAGAGTACACATGTAATTCCTTTACAGAAACCCCAGAAAAGCCTCCACCTAAAGAGCCTGCTGCCAACGAGGAGCCAGATAACAGTGATCTTAAAGAAGAGAAACAGCAGCAGCAACAGCAGCAGCAACAACAACTTGACCCAAGTAAGTACAAAAAGAGAGCGAGCGAAAGAAATTGCTGTTTGATTTATTGCCCAAACCTGCAAGGCTCTAAATGTGCAAAACTGATAGTTTTACTAACCTATAAAACCGTCTAGACGCTTAGCATATAGCCCAAGCAAGCAACAAGAGGCTATAAAATTATTCTATTACTCACATAACCACCTAAGATCAAAACATCATTGGTACTGTAAACACTCTGGGTGCATTAAGACTTTTTATGATAATTCTTTATAAAAGTGGTGTGAGTAGGTCATACTGATTGGAAACGAATTTAGCTGTATTTCAAACCTCAGCCTGTGCCTTTTCTCTTCTAGATAATCCTGCAGCAAACTGGATCCATGCTCGTTCCACTAGGAAGAAGCGGTGTCCGTACACCAAATACCAGACTTTGGAGCTAGAGAAAGAATTCTTGTTTAATATGTACCTCACCCGCGATCGGCGTTATGAAGTAGCTAGGATTCTAAACCTCACTGAAAGACAGGTCAAAATTTGGTTTCAGAACAGAAGGATGAAAATGAAGAAAATGAACAAGGAAAGGGGCAATAAAGATCAATAACAACATTGGATACGCACTGAAATTGCTCTGTATTATTTAGTATATATATATATATATATATATATATATATATATATATATATATATATATATATATATATGTTTCTTTTCTTTTTTTTAAGATGGATGTCAATGTATTGTGTATTTTGCAAACCTTGTCTGTTGTCAGTGCGCATCTAAGGATGCATATTTTTTTAACTATTTCTGTTTGAATAATATTGTGATTGCACGGTAGATTTTACAGGTATGTATTGTGACATGTTTAAGGCATTTTATGGATCGGTATAAAGTAGTGTAGTTAAGTTAAATAAGATAGCAGTAAGAATTTTAGGTAGAGCCGCATTGGTTGAAGTCAACATTAGGAAAGTGTTAATAGCTTGCATACCACATTTAATTAGACTCAATATTTGCAAAGTGAAGCATTATACAGTCTGCATGTGATGTGACACTAATTTATTTTATTAGTGCAAAGAAACAAACGCATACACAATAGATTGTTTTAATTATTAGGAAAGGCCTAGGACTCAGTTAACGGCCAACGATTTATTTTGCTAGAACAATTCGTTTATTAAATCCGTATTATTTTGCAAGACTGGTCAATTTTATGCAAATATATAAGAAACAATATTAGGGGGGAGCTTAAACGATCAAAACAAACTACTTGAATATAGCTAATTTAACGGTATTGTCGCCAATGAAATCATGTAATATATACATAAAACTCGTTTGATGTAGAGAACATGGTGATCTAATTATGGTCTTCATAGGAGCTTCTTGCACGTGTTAGCAAACATAAAATATTGTGTTTGGAATTCCAAACTAGACGTCTTATATCCGTGTATGGATTTGAAACTGGATAAGTAATTATTTGAAGTAAGCACCGGGTTACGTAAGATTCAGGGATATGCACTGGCTGGTATTGGCCGACAAATTTACACATTTCATCATCGATTGTGTAAACTGGCATTTTTCAACTCTTTTTTTTTATGCATTCAAAATGGAACTCTATTAAATTAATCTTTCAATGCCAAGGACTGTTACATCTCTGATCCACACAACTTGAGTGCTGCGATTCAGGACTGAGTGGATTTTCCACTGATTTTGTTTATCTGTTTTTGACTTTCCTTCCACCTCCACGCATCCCCACAACAGGAGGCCGCTAGGATAAAGTTTTTAAAATGCAAAATGAACAGAAAGCACTACATTATCGATGTAGGGATATAATTTATGTTTACAATTGTTTTATTAGCGTACATGTTTATGTTTGGACAATCCAATATTGTAAAGAAAAAAATAAAGCATTTGTCCTTGTAGGAAAAAAAAAAAAAGTGTGTTGTATTTGAAACTACTTCATTGTCCGCTCTGTACCTAAAATTCTTTTAAAACAGGAAGAACTGGGGTGCAATAAAGTAATTTGAACGGCTAGACGTCTGGAATTAATGGTTTTATGGTGGACCATGGCGCTTTTCTTTGAAAGAGGCTTATTTTGATGTTTGTGTCTCTTGAAAACAAAATTCTGAGAAACTTGGACTATTCTTTGGCTAGCCCATAAAGGTACAGAGCCATAGAAGCACCACGCTTTACGATAAACAAGCGAATTCACATTCCAATGTGAGTAGGCCCTTTTAATTAAAGCAGCAGGTATGGAAATAGGCTTCCTTGCTTCATAACTATACTTTCTTACGAATATTATTGGTTATATCATTCGGACACGTCTTATTTTGTTCAATGTATAAACCAAATGTCAATATGTTTTAATTTTTTGCATATATAGTAGTTTTTATATATTTAAAGTAAAATAAGGGTTTTAACATGGTAAACTATGAATGCAACATGACAACATGTTCATTTGAAAATTAAAAATTGAACACACATTTTATGTGGAGTTTGTACGAAAGGTTTATCGATAATTTGTCGGTGTACTGAGAGATGGACATGTGATTAGCACCCAGCTTCCATCCATACATTTATAAGCTGAAGAACATTGCTCAATGGGTTTATTGGGCGTTTATTGTCTTTACCCAGACTCCAGTTCCCAAAGAATGTAAGAAAAAAAAAATGTCAGAGAACCTGTGGCATATGGTTTGAAATGTCGTCATTTAAATGTTCTGTAAATGACAAGGTCTGTAACGTTATTCCTGCAATCCTGATACCAGCAATAACTTCAATTGCTGTGAAATAAACATTTATGGTAAGATAAACAAATTTATGACCTGACCAAACTGTACATGACCGCTAGGTAGCGCTCTTACTCCATTTGTTTTAGAATGGAGCTGTCAAGCTCTCTGTTCCTAAATGTCACTGTCTATAAAACCTTTACATTTTGCTCAACATTAATCTCTTCTGCTTAAAATGCTGCATATTTACAAAAAATAAATATGTGATACAAATAATATAACATGCTACAGGAGACATTGGACATTTTTACAGTTTTGTAATGAACTGCTCATGTCAGGAGACCTGGGTTTTCAAACTAGATTTAAATAGGTCAGTTTTTATTGTGATGACTGTGCACTCTGTTCTGTAAACTAAAAAATGATTCTGAAAGGATACTTTTTTTTATTAGAAATAAGGGTCAATAATAGCAAGCAAACTTTCGTGTAACGTTTTTTGTGTAAATATTGTGACTTTTTTTAACTGTTTGTTTGTGAATGTATTTTTTTACACAATCACACACGCACGAGAGACAATGGGAGACAACGTCAGGTTATACTGGGATTTGTAGTTCAAGTACAGATTTTCCATGACACGGTTGCATACTTTCTGATATACGGTAATACACAGGGTATACGTGCAAATATGCATTTACAATAGGTCTCAAGGAGGCGTGAAATCTACGTCATAAGACTATGTCACGAATGTATCATCATCATCATCTATTTATATAGCGCCACTGATTCCGCAGCGCTGTACAGAGAACTCATTCACATCAGTCCCTGCCCCATTGGAGCTTACAGTCTAAATCCCCTAACATATACAGACACACAGAGAGAGAGAGAGAGAGAGAGAGAGACTAGGGTCAATTTTGATAGCAGCTAATTAACCTACCAGTATGTTTTTGGAGTGTGGGAGGAAACCGGAGCACCCGGAGGAAACCCTGACACTTTTACTGGTTTTGATCAACTATGAAGTAAATTCAATGTAAATACCAGAGGCCTCTTAAACATCATCAATAAATTAATATTGAAAATATGTACTTTTTTGTGTTATTAATCTTATTAACAAACAACAAATACCATTTGTGTATACATTTTTATTTTACTGTCACAGATAAACAATAAATAACAGACTGTAAATCATTTCCACGTTGCTTCTTATGCATATTTCAACATTTAACGTGCTTATTTAGGCTTTCCTAGTTTTCTGTCAAGGGCTAATGATGGGACATTTATTCATAGGCATGAATTTCATTTAGTGTCAATTAACCTGCAAGTTCCAGCCATGCGTTCCAAGAGTCAAGGGTAAATGTTTTCTTTTTTTTTTTTTTGCAAATTTGAGTGTGGTTCTTTTTTTTTAAAGTTAAAATCTTCAAACTGCAATATAGAGGCACCATGTATGGATGAACGTACTGTGGGAAAAGTTTTCATAAGAAAACACATTGCATAGGAGTGTCTGCATATTGAAAACATAGGATATTTTTAGTACAACAAAAAGAACGTCCTCAATGATCTGCAGCCCTTGGCGTAATGGCGCATGCATCTTCTGCTCTGTAGTGCGGTCACTGCGCCCCGTCGATTTGCAGAAACTTTACGATATTCATCCGCCTGCTATCTCGCTAATCACACTGCCTACTGGTTTGTAGACTTCCCCGATGGGGGTTATTTGGTGCCTCGGGAATGGTAAATGCAAACTAGAGCCAAAGATCCACTGAACTATATGTAGTTTTTTTTTTGTGTGCTGTGTGCCTTGTAGGAAATGGCAAAAGCAGTGAGGCAAGTCATTTGTGCGACTCATTATTCCATAGTGATCAGCATAGTGCAGTGGGATTTCTACTATGAGTAGTGGTATTGCGGGGCTGTAGGAAAAGGGCAGTCACTTTTGTGCTCATCTTTTTTTTTTCTTTGCTGACTTCTGATCTAACCCAGATGAGTTCCTATTTTGTAAATCCGCTGTACTCCAAATACAAAGCAGGAGATGCCATAAATCCGGGTTACTACGACTGTCATTTTGCCCAAGATGTTAGCAGCAGACACCCTCTGGTTTTTAGTGCCAGCCCAGGTCTCCAGCACCCCAATCAGGATCTCTACCACCCGGGGAACCCAGCAGCCATCCCGAACCCTGCAGGCTAT